>NC_090185.1:0-5000 GCF_024679245.1 Pseudorasbora parva
CTAACCCTAACCCTAACCCTAACCCTAACCCTAACCCTAACCCTAACCCTAACCCTAACCCTAACCCTAACCCTAACCCTAACCCTAACCCTAACCCAACCCTAACCCTAACCCTAACCCTAACCCAACCCTAACCCTAACCCTAACCCTAACCCTAACCCTAACCCTAACCCTAACCCTAACCCTAACCCTAACCCTAACCCTAACCCTAACCCTAACCCTAACCCTAACCCTAACCCTAACCCTAACCCTAACCCTAACCCTAACCCTAACCCTAACCCTAACCCTAACCCTAACCCTAACCCTAACCCTAACCCTAACCCTAACCCTAACCCTAACCCTAACCCTAACCCTAACCCTAACCCTAACCCTAACCCTAACCCTAACCCTAACCCTAACCCTAACCCTAACCCTAACCCTAACCCTAACCCTAACCCTAACCCTAACCCTAACCCTAACCCTAACCCTAACCCTAACCCTAACCCTAACCCTAACCCTAACCCTAACCCTAACCCTAACCCTAACCCTAACCCTAACCCTAACCCTAACCCTAACCCTAACCCTAACCCTAACCCTAACCCTAACCCTAACCCTAACCCTAACCCTAACCCTAACCCTAACCCTAACCCTAACCCTAACCCTAACCCTAACCCTAACCCTAACCCTAACCCTAACCCTAACCCTAACCCTAACCCTAACCCTAACCCTAACCCTAACCCTAACCCTAACCCTAACCCTAACCCTAACCCTAACCCTAACCCTAACCCTAACCCTAACCCTAACCCTAACCCTAACCCTAACCCTAACCCTAACCCTAACCCTAACCCTAACCCTAACCCTAACCCTAACCCTAACCCTAACCCTAACCCTAACCCTAACCCTAACCCTAACCCTAACCCTAACCCTAACCCTAACCCTAACCCTAACCCTAACCCTAACCCTAACCCTAACCCTAACCCTAACCCTAACCCTAACCCTAACCCTAACCCTAACCCTAACCCTAACCCTAACCCTAACCCTAACCCTAACCCTAACCCTAACCCTAACCCTAACCCTAACCCTAACCCTAACCCTAACCCTAACCCTAACCCTAACCCTAACCCTAACCCTAACCCTAACCCTAACCCTAACCCTAACCCTAACCCTAACCCTAACCCTAACCCTAACCCTAACCCTAACCCTAACCCTAACCCTAACCCTAACCCTAACCCTAACCCTAACCCTAACCCTAACCCTAACCCTAACCCTAACCCTAACCCTAACCCTAACCCTAACCCTAACCCTAACCCTAACCCTAACCCTAACCCTAACCCTAACCCTAACCCTAACCCTAACCCTAACCCTAACCCTAACCCTAACCCTAACCCTAACCCTAACCCTAACCCTAACCCTAACCCTAACCCTAACCCTAACCCTAACCCTAACCCTAACCCTAACCCTAACCCTAACCCTAACCCTAACCCTAACCCTAACCCTAACCCTAACCCTAACCCTAACCCTAACCCTAACCCTAACCCTAACCCTAACCCTAACCCTAACCCTAACCCTAACCCTAACCCTAACCCTAACCCTAACCCTAACCCTAACCCTAACCCTAACCCTAACCCTAACCCTAACCCTAACCCTAACCCTAACCCTAACCCTAACCCTAACCCTAACCCTAACCCTAACCCTAACCCTAACCCTAACCCTAACCCTAACCCTAACCCTAACCCTAACCCTAACCCTAACCCTAACCCTAACCCTAACCCTAACCCTAACCCTAACCCTAACCCTAACCCTAACCCTAACCCTAACCCTAACCCTAACCCTAACCCTAACCCTAACCCTAACCCTAACCCTAACCCTAACCCTAACCCTAACCCTAACCCTAACCCTAACCCTAACCCTAACCCTAACCCTAACCCTAACCCTAACCCTAACCCTAACCCTAACCCTAACCCTAACCCTAACCCTAACCCTAACCCTAACCCTAACCCTAACCCTAACCCTAACCCTAACCCTAACCCTAACCCTAACCCTAACCCTAACCCTAACCCTAACCCTAACCCTAACCCTAACCCTAACCCTAACCCTAACCCTAACCCTAACCCTAACCCTAACCCTAACCCTAACCCTAACCCTAACCCTAACCCTAACCCTAACCCTAACCCTAACCCTAACCCTAACCCTAACCCTAACCCTAACCCTAACCCTAACCCTAACCCTAACCCTAACCCTAACCCTAACCCTAACCCTAACCCTAACCCTAACCCTAACCCTAACCCTAACCCTAACCCTAACCCTAACCCTAACCCTAACCCTAACCCTAACCCTAACCCTAACCCTAACCCTAACCCTAACCCTAACCCTAACCCTAACCCTAACCCTAACCCTAACCCTAACCCTAACCCTAACCCTAACCCTAACCCTAACCCTAACCCTAACCCTAACCCTAACCCTAACCCTAACCCTAACCCTAACCCTAACCCTAACCCTAACCCTAACCCTAACCCTAACCCTAACCCTAACCCTAACCCTAACCCTAACCCTAACCCTAACCCTAACCCTAACCCTAACCCTAACCCTAACCCTAACCCTAACCCTAACCCTAACCCTAACCCTAACCCTAACCCTAACCCTAACCCTAACCCTAACCCTAACCCTAACCCTAACCCTAACCCTAACCCTAACCCTAACCCTAACCCTAACCCTAACCCTAACCCTAACCCTAACCCTAACCCTAACCCTAACCCTAACCCTAACCCTAACCCTAACCCTAACCCTAACCCTAACCCTAACCCTAACCCTAACCCTAACCCTAACCCTAACCCTAACCCTAACCCTAACCCTAACCCTAACCCTAACCCTAACCCTAACCCTAACCCTAACCCTAACCCTAACCCTAACCCTAACCCTAACCCTAACCCTAACCCTAACCCTAACCCTAACCCTAACCCTAACCCTAACCCTAACCCTAACCCTAACCCTAACCCTAACCCTAACCCTAACCCTAACCCTAACCCTAACCCTAACCCTAACCCTAACCCTAACCCTAACCCTAACCCTAACCCTAACCCTAACCCTAACCCTAACCCTAACCCTAACCCTAACCCTAACCCTAACCCTAACCCTAACCCTAACCCTAACCCTAACCCTAACCCTAACCCTAACCCTAACCCTAACCCTAACCCTAACCCTAACCCTAACCCTAACCCTAACCCTAACCCTAACCCTAACCCTAACCCTAACCCTAACCCTAACCCTAACCCTAACCCTAACCCTAACCCTAACCCTAACCCTAACCCTAACCCTAACCCTAACCCTAACCCTAACCCTAACCCTAACCCTAACCCTAACCCTAACCCTAACCCTAACCCTAACCCTAACCCTAACCCTAACCCTAACCCTAACCCTAACCCTAACCCTAACCCTAACCCTAACCCTAACCCTAACCCTAACCCTAACCCTAACCCTAACCCTAACCCTAACCCTAACCCTAACCCTAACCCTAACCCTAACCCTAACCCTAACCCTAACCCTAACCCTAACCCTAACCCTAACCCTAACCCTAACCCTAACCCTAACCCTAACCCTAACCCTAACCCTAACCCTAACCCTAACCCTAACCCTAACCCTAACCCTAACCCTAACCCTAACCCTAACCCTAACCCTAACCCTAACCCTAACCCTAACCCTAACCCTAACCCTAACCCTAACCCTAACCCTAACCCTAACCCTAACCCTAACCCTAACCCTAACCCTAACCCTAACCCTAACCCTAACCCTAACCCTAACCCTAACCCTAACCCTAACCCTAACCCTAACCCTAACCCTAACCCTAACCCTAACCCTAACCCTAACCCTAACCCTAACCCTAACCCTAACCCTAACCCTAACCCTAACCCTAACCCTAACCCTAACCCTAACCCTAACCCTAACCCTAACCCTAACCCTAACCCTAACCCTAACCCTAACCCTAACCCTAACCCTAACCCTAACCCTAACCCTAACCCTAACCCTAACCCTAACCCTAACCCTAACCCTAACCCTAACCCTAACCCTAACCCTAACCCTAACCCTAACCCTAACCCTAACCCTAACCCTAACCCTAACCCTAACCCTAACCCTAACCCTAACCCTAACCCTAACCCTAACCCTAACCCTAACCCTAACCCTAACCCTAACCCTAACCCTAACCCTAACCCTAACCCTAACCCTAACCCTAACCCTAACCCTAACCCTAACCCTAACCCTAACCCTAACCCTAACCCTAACCCTAACCCTAACCCTAACCCTAACCCTAACCCTAACCCTAACCCTAACCCTAACCCTAACCCTAACCCTAACCCTAACCCTAACCCTAACCCTAACCCTAACCCTAACCCTAACCCTAACCCTAACCCTAACCCTAACCCTAACCCTAACCCTAACCCTAACCCTAACCCTAACCCTAACCCTAACCCTAACCCTAACCCTAACCCTAACCCTAACCCTAACCCTAACCCTAACCCTAACCCTAACCCTAACCCTAACCCTAACCCTAACCCTAACCCTAACCCTAACCCTAACCCTAACCCTAACCCTAACCCTAACCCTAACCCTAACCCTAACCCTAACCCTAACCCTAACCCTAACCCTAACCCTAACCCTAACCCTAACCCTAACCCTAACCCTAACCCTAACCCTAACCCTAACCCTAACCCTAACCCTAACCCTAACCCTAACCCTAACCCTAACCCTAACCCTAACCCTAACCCTAACCCTAACCCTAACCCTAACCCTAACCCTAACCCTAACCCTAACCCTAACCCTAACCCTAACCCTAACCCTAACCCTAACCCTAACCCTAACCCTAACCCTAACCCTAACCCTAACCCTAACCCTAACCCTAACCCTAACCCTAACCCTAACCCTAACCCTAACCCTAACCCTAACCCTAACCCTAACCCTAACCCTAACCCTAACCCTAACCCTAACCCTAACCCTAACCCTAACCCTAACCCTAACCCTAACCCTAA